>NC_134484.1:240956213-240993713 GCF_040206685.1 Ascaphus truei | reverse complement strand
CTTTTAATAATATTGAGCTGGAGCAGGGGGGGGTCCCTGAGCATTAATTTCTGGCTCAGGGAACCCCCTGCTCACTGTACAATATTATTAAAATACAGAAATGCTGCTTCTTTACCGTAGCGCATAGCCGCTAAGGTAAAGAACGAGTGTTTATTTATACTGTATACTGTATGTGTTTTATTGATACTGTACATGTGCAGAGGGTCTCCAGAGCAGAACCGCACTGGTTTCAGGTCTGGGGACCCCCTGCTCCCCGAGATACAGGCCCCTTTAGGGGGTGCCGGTATCCCTCTGCTCTGCTTGGTTTACAGGCCGCGATCACGTGGTCGGGCCCTTTAAACCAAGCAGAGGGATACCGGCACCCCCTAAAGGGGGCTGTATCTCGGGGAGCAGGGGGTTCCCAGACCTGAAACCAACGCGGTTTCAGCTCCAGAGACCCCTTGCACATCTACACTATCAATAAAAATGTATTTCAAATAATTTTTAATGTGCGGATGTTTGCGCAGAGAGAGAGCAGCGGATTTCTCTCTGCTGCAAACATATCTCGCCCCCGCCGCCCATACAGTAGTATCATTTATGTATGTGCATATACAGTACTGTATGTGTACAGTACTGTATGTTAGGGCTTATAGGGGTTGTTGTTATACAGTATATATATATATATATATATATATATATATATATATATATATATATATATATATATATATATACTGTGTATATACAGTACTGTATATATATATATATATACTGCATTACAATTCATGAATTTATGCCATCTGGTGGACACGCGAAGCATTGCAGCCTATTAAATCCTGATCATTATCATTTAACAGATCAGGCCCCCGTCAGCCAGGCATGAACCGTGGCTGGGAAGGCAAACGCAACGCGGCTTGTCAGAGGTGAGGAGCGGCGCATTCCAGGTATCTGCCAGGTACAAACTGGGCATTTGCTCGAATAAAGTGTGTCGCAGCAGTATGTATAAAATAAAAAGATCACTTGTGAGCACATTCACATGTCTTAGGCAGGTCTGCAACCCTGCCTGTCACCATTATCCTCAGCATACAGTGCTTCCACTGCAGCAAGGGATTCTGGGAAATACATATATATGTACACACACACACACACACCATCTATTACAGAGAAATTGGTAAATGTTCCCGTATATCTGGCACTGACAGCTGAGGGTTGATGATGCTAAATGATCCCCCTTTCTGATTGAAGCCTCAAAGCAATTCTACAGCGAGTTATCGAATAAATGTACCATAGAAAATGCTCTTCCATTATTAAATACATTATAAAAGGTGTTTTATGGGCAAAATCAAGATGGCTAGTAGTTCACCAAACCAATGTAAAGTGCAGCCTCTGACCACTCATTTTTTAATCACCCGTACCTTGGTCTGTCACATTAAATATTTTATCCTACGGGTGTTTTTAGAAGCATTACAATAGAACATTCCACCTTTTGACGTTAAATACAGATACTTTCAGGTTTATTCGTATAACAGAAAATCGGTCAGTGTGTCAAGTTGCTAGATTGAAATCAGAAATGTTCATCTGTGTCCATTTCTTTTGACTTTACAGTAACACTCCTTTGGAAAGACAATGGTAAAGCAGTTTACCTTAAAGCCCCATTACATTTAAAATAAATGAAAAAAAAAAAAAAATCACCCAGTCAATCTGACAAGCATGGTGGTGGCAACATCATGTTCTGGGGACGCCTCTCTTCAGCAGGGACTAGGAAGCTAGTCAGGATAGAGGGGAGAATGCATGGTGCAAAGTACAGGCAAATTCTTTAGGAAAACCTGTTTGAGTCAGCCAAGACACAAACTGGGGAGTTCACATTTCCCGAAGCACAATGACCCGAAGCACAAAGTCAAAGTCACACTGGAGTGGGTGAACAAGAAGAGAATTACTGTTCTCGAGTAGCCCAGTCAAAGTCCTGAGTTGAATTCAATCAAAAACTTATGGCGAGACTTGAAGATTGCAGTCTGTCGATGATCCAACAAACTTATCAAAACTGCATCAATTTTCCTGTGATGTGGCAAAAATGTCACAATCCTACTGTGCAAAGCAAGTAGAGACCTATCCAAAAAGATTCATAGCTGGAATTGCTGCAAAAAGTGCTGCTTCAAAGTAAGGGGCTGAATACTTATACAGCCAGTACATTTAATATTGTACATTTTCTTTGCTGACGTTTAATCTCCTCCTTTTAGAAGTGTTCAGTTTAACCACTACAACTTTTTAGCTTAGAATTTTTTTATTTATTTGAAAAACTGTGCATACATTATTTGTCATTCAACAAAATGTGACATTATTGGTAGGAGTGAATACGTCTGCAAACCACCATATAAGTTTCCCACCTAGGTGGGAAGTAAAGGGTCTCCGGAGCTGATGATCGTGTTGATTTTAGCTCCCGAAACCCACTGCTTCAAACCTAGGAAAGGTAGGGGGAAAAAAAATAAAAAAGTATACCTGTAGTCACTAAGCATTCTCTAAAATATTATTCTTCTGATTTTGTTTCTCTGGCATATGTCTTTTAAGTTGTAAAGTTAATTTTTTTCCCTTTTATACAGTACCAAATTTAGACTGAAAATGTACTAATGCTCTGTTTTGTGCAACTACCCAAACAAAAAGCAGGTTCCCTGTGGTTGATAAATTACCATGTAATCGGCTGAAATTCACAGGCCAAGAAGCAACTGAAGCAGGGGAAAGAGTAGTAATTATCTAAATAGAACAAAGTAGGCTGTTATGTAACCCAGCCATGTTTGGGTCAACATGGAACGCTGATGAAATATTTCAGACTTTTATGCTTAATGCGGTAATAATGATATCCATTTTCTGGAGATTACTCTCCAAGGGTGGCATTTAAATCCCATAAATGGCTCCAATAATCTTATTCTTTATATAATCTTATTCTTTATCGACTGAAGAAAAACGTGGAGTCTGCTACTTCCTTCCCACTTGGCAAAGCAAGTTACTGTTCCAATTTCAAGCTTTAGTTGACGTACATATTAAATATGCTGGAACAGGTTCTGTCAAGTGTAAGGATTTAAACCCAGCTGAGCTTGCTTTAAACTAAACACACTCATAAAGTGAATCTGTGTCAGTGGGTACTGCTTTCATGTTTACCAGTTTACATACATCACGTGGCGGGGCCGGTAGGCCGGTGCACCGGTACAACTGTAATGTGCTGTACAGCACAGAAAATGTGCGTCAATGTCCATCGGGACAGTATAAGACCCAGATCAGTATTTATCTAGAACAGTGCACAAGTAGTGCCTGTTTAGATGGAGTGTATAAAAGTCACGGGGTTCATCCGTCCATCAAAAATCAGGCATACCTCTTAGAGTGGCGCTGGGCGCCTTCAGCAACATGCGTGGAGCTCTAATAGATCAGCCTGAGGTACACCTGGTAAAATCAATAAGCGTAGCTGCAATAGCAGAGCCCCATATCTGAGGCTACTGGGGATAGGAAGCGCTCCGACCGCAAGCACATGTCCCGCCCCTCTGACGTAATGACGTCATCAATCGCCGACGTACGTTTCGCTAGTACTGCTTTGTCAAGTGCTTTGTGCACTGTTCTAGATAAATACTGATCTGGGTCTTATACTGTCCCGATGGGTGTGTGACTGTATGTTCTACACTGAGGGACAGCACACATACACCACGAGCATCTGTTAACATCAAGTCCCCACAGGACACGGAGTATATATGCAAACAGGTCCTATGTATACAGGCACAATTCATGCACTATTCCAACAGGCATTTACCCTGTCTGCTACACTACCTGACACACACATGATACATCTTCATGTAAACAGACACTACTTGTGTACTGTTATAGGTATCACTGATATCACTATGCCTTACTATACTGTGTGACATAGCATTAGGAAGATTCCTACGTTGAATAATTGTGAAAACATCCATTGAGACCTTCTGCTCCGGATCATAATCTGTTAACAGGCACTATATGTGCACCCCTTTCAAAACTACTGACCAGTACTGACCTGGGCAAATATAGGGCTAAATAGGTGGCAACTGGTAATACCACTTTATAGTGGCACCGGCCTGCCCATAAACCCTAACTTGGGCCATATCTATACCGCCTAGTATCAAGTGTGGCGGTATGTATAGGACACCTAGCCCTAGCACACTTTAGTAGTTTAGACAGCAGAGTGGTTCATATTTTGGTTCATCTTGTCCCCCTTATAATTCGCTGTACACTGGGTCTTTTCAGAGTATTTAACCTGATCCACAGCGTTCCTCACCCCATTATTTTATTGTTCTGAGTTATGACTCAAATAAATATATACATGTTTTAAATCACTCCAGTCCACCCACAGTCACATGATTCTGGTACACCAGGCTTCATCCTACAGCGGATGAGTGCTCTCCTTGGGGTTCTTTTTCCTTCCATGTACTATTTACCATATTAACAATATAGTTCTCTATTTCAAATTCTCAGTGTCGGAGTTCATCATGATCTTTTGTTTTGGTCACCTGGGAGACTATTCTCCTCTGTTTTCAAATGATCGTTTCTACTGTTTTACAGGGGGCAAGAAACAAAATGAAAGAGTGCCGGGAACAGGAAAAGCAAGATGCTGGATTTCCATGGCAACCTCTGCCTTCCACATAGCCAAATATCATATTAATGCTTCAGACACCAAGGTGAATGTGATTTTAAGGCAACAAGAACGGCTTATCTTTTTATGGGATTTTATCATTTCAATTATCCCATTTGTGTCAACAAATAATTAATGCTTTCTTGGACAGCAGCCAGCTTTATGCTGGGCTCTCTGCAGTCTGGGGCTTACTCAAGGAAAGATAATGAAGACAAGTAAGAGGGCATGGGGGATGTAATCTGGAACATGAGAGGAAAATGAGGCGCAGATGACTGTAACAGCAGCTGGATGCCCATCTGAACGTTAACAGTTTATATTTGGTGCTGCTTCTTGTAGCTAAACGGTGAGGCAGCGTCGGCTGTAGTGAATGTTTAGATATGAAATTGAGAAGCAATTCCAGGTACAACTTTTTTTGGCTAAACCCAACACATGAAACGGCAACTATACCATGCACAACTATGTCAGGGCAACAATATACTTAAAGTGGCAATCCCATAGAACAGGTAACAATTTTTTTTTTTTTTTACATTTGGCTTCCTTAAAAAGGTTTTACAGAATAAAGTAAAACCGTGACTTTTTTGTGCTCTTTTAAAAATGTAGTTCACCGGATTCTGTGCAATTCATCCATAACGGATACTTCCCGTTGTTTTTTCCAGCTTTTTGGCCAACAAGGGCATCAAACATTTCAAAAAGAAACGTAAACAAGCGCCGATTGACAATATGTCTGTATACACAAGTTTAAACCATCAGCCTTTTTCTGAAGAGATGATGGAAAGATGACAAACGCTCAAGGGCATGGAAACATTAAAATCATTACAATTTAAACAAACGTGCCAATCCTACACGCTTGCCTGATTTAAAAAATAATAGATGCCAATATCCCACATTTACTGGTTAAACATATTACAGTTCCTTTTAAATTGAACCCTGTATCTCACCATTGAAAAGAAATTTGTATTATTCTACATAGCGATTAATATAAAAAAAAGCGCTAACGTCATGTAAATATATCACATGTAAAAATGGAATGGCTCTCATTTTTTAAGGATTCATCTGAACCAACTATAAGAAACTACTTGTTTTTGTCATGTTTCATCATTAGGCCTACATGTGGGGAATGCACGGTACATTAGAGTAGCCATGTCTCCCTCTGACGCGCCCCCCCCCCGTCCTCCTCCTCACTATGTTGGTTGCTCCGTAGTGGAACTACACACCTCAGAATGCCCTAGGAGCGGAGGTCATGTGACACAGTACAGCCCGTAGGGCTGCTAGAAACTCCTGAGGGGAGATTGAAACTTTGGGAGCTGACAGTTAGTTCAGTTGGAGCCAGGACTGAGACAGGGAAGATAAGATCTGGGTGTCAGTGGCACCCATAGTAGGTTGTATTAACCCCCTTAGGTCCAAGATAGTTCCCAATCACCTAATTAGATTGTGGCTGCTTCAGGGAAACCCCTAGCTAGGGACATTTCCCTATTAGCTGTATATAGTTAGTGAAGACGCCACGTACTGAAGCATAGCCTGCATTCTGGGACCCGATCTAGGCAAACATCATTAAAGACTATATTATTGGTGGGACCATCCTGCTGGAACCCACCCCACGCAGAGGTGGAGGCTTCGCTGACGTCGCTAGATCTCCAGGATCCCTGTTGTTAATCGGCCGCTCTGGGTATTGAAGTACCCGGCAGGTACCTCAACTAAAGTGCACCAAAGGTTCCCGGGTAATGCTACCATACACACTTTTGGGTGGGCCTTGAAATTGGGTAAAACGACATCAGGGTATTGGTGCCAAGCTCCCTTTGTACTGCGGGGACACTCACTTGGTGTAAGGGGGTTGGGAGTGTATATATTTATTGTGGGGTAGAGGTATAAGATATGTGTTCGGTAAAGCAGTTATTACATACTTGTGGTGTGGTTATTACTATTATTGGTTCCTGTGTGTGGTTCATCCCACTGCACTGGGATTCCTCACAGGTGGAGGCGCTGCACCAGGGCCGACAAGTGACACCCCAAGCGCTCAGAGGCAGAGGGGGAAATAGGGCTACATTAGTATTGGATATCACCCTGAAATCTGTAGTTTCCCTGTAGACCAGGGATTCTCAAACCTCTCCTCTGGGCCCTGAGCTAGACCAGGTTTCTGAGGCAACCACTCCACATTGTATTCATATCCAAATGATGTATATTCACTTGTGTCCAAACACATTGGCTAGTGCTCAAAGCTGGTGTGGTTGGTAGTCCCTGAGGAGGTGCTTGAGAACCACTGCTAGAGCATTTTGATGAAGATTCTCCACTATTCTCAACCTGCCACAGCCACTTTTGACAAGATCAAAATGCACTTGGATTTATATAGTAAAAAAAAAAAAGAAATTGTTTACATGAACCTGCTTTTTTAAAACTCGGTTGTATTTCCATTACCACCAAATTTTCTGATCTCATTCACTATTTCAGACGAAAGAGGCAGTCAAGATTTTATTATTCTAGAGATATCCGGATGTTTTCACGTACTTACCCTGAAACTGTAAAATGACAAAATGCAGAGGAGAGGATTTAATTAAAAGTCTGGCAACATCCATTTTGTATAAATAGACCATCTGTCATCCTGAACTGAATATATTAAGAAATGGTTCAATGTACAAAGTGATTCAGCAATTGTTGTAATTTGTCTGCAATGAAGCACGGTATAGATGTGTTTAATAGAGGAGATGTAGCTTACCAGGTGAGATGATATAAAAGAAGTTCTTGAATTCATCCATCCAGACTTCAGCAAGCCTCCGGTTGTTCTTGTTTATGATTTGTCCTGTGCCACCTGGGAAAGTGTATGGTGTTGCTTTTCGGAACACGTGTCCAACATGCGAACATGTCACTATTTCTAGCGTACCGCCACACTGCCATATCTAAAATAGGCAACACAAAATTTAGACCACTTTTTCTAAGCTTGAGTGATCATGTCAAACAATATTCCTTACAAGGTCCGATGACAGATAGGATAGTGTGTAGCAACACTTACCCTAAAGGATATTTCTAGGTTTTCCCCTCCCCATATGTCCATTCCAGCGTCATATGTTCCGATCTCTTGAAAATAATCTCGGTCTATGGAGAAAAGGCCTCCTGCCATTGTAGGAGTCCTGTAAAAAGAAATTCAAGAAACTATAAGTGGTGAATTTTATAGACATTCAATCACTACAAAACATTCAGAATGTTAAAAAGGAAATAACAAAAAGGTGACCAAAATGCATGTTACGTCTCTATTTTAACTCTTTCCAAGCTAGTTACCAGTCTTTTCCTTAACCACGTATTTTAAATGCTACCTCAGAGCTTAGCTTGTCACCTTTAAGGAGGCAATCCAAGCATGCATTTTTTTTTATTTTATTTAACATAGGATTGGAGTAGGGTGTGTCCGGAGCTGAACCCCATTCATTTTAGCTCTGGGGACCACCTGCCTCCAGAGATACTTGCCTCCATAGGGGATTTCCGGTAGCTAAATTGCTAGCAGTGATCACGTAATGGCAACATTTCAAAACGTCTACACCCTGAGAGCCAATAGGAAGCTGTGACATCATGTGCGGCTTTCTATTCGCCCGCATGACTCGGGAGCTTTGAACGTTGCAGAGATACCTTCGGAGGCAAGTAACTCGGGAAGCAGGGGTCACCGAAGCTGACATTTTTGGGATTCAGCTCTTGAAACACACACACACACACACACACACACACACACACACACACACACACACACACACACACACACACACACACACACAACACCTATAATAATGTTTTTACCTCACAGGCAGAGTTCGATCTCCCTTCCTCCGATCCATTTCCCGCTGGGGTACAGGGTACCATCGGAAATTCAGTTTCCAGTTGAACCCACCATAAGTCATATCAGATCCTGCCATATATTCAAAGGTATCATCACTAATTACATCGATGATGGGGCACACCACAGTTCTCCTACATTAACAACAAAAAAAGGGGGGAGGAAGAGTGTTAGGTGTCTCAATATGACAAGCTGACCAGGGGACACAAAAGGTTCAAGTTTTCTGCTCCTTCCGGTAATTTCTTAAAGATGCAACGTTTGTGGTTTATTCAAAGTAAATGTATTATGTCCCCTTTCAATACACCTATTCATTAGTTCTCCAGTGACCCTTTGCTTTCTTTTATGGACCAAAAAAATTATAGCCATACTGTATGTCTCCATTCATTTCCCACATGAGTCCTCTTTTTTTTCTTTCAAATAGTACTGTGACTGTTATACAGACTGAAGATTTAAAACACAGACTGAGGCAACAAGGCAATCAAAGTTTGTGATTTTCTTTTTTACCCTACTTAATTATGGATATCCAAAAATATAGTTGCAACAACCGCTTTATGAGGAAAGAAAAAGAAAAGCGCAAAACACTCATAGTATTGACAATATTTAATGGTATCAAAGGGGGGAGGGGGTAATACGCACGTACAAGAAAGATAGCAGTTAAAAGCATGTAGGTATAAAAACCATAAGCGTGGACATCAGCATCGGTCATCGCTCCAGTGTCCAACCTCGTGAGGGTGATGGTGGGAGACAGGCAGACCTGAAATTACTGCTGGTGTGACACTCGGTTAGGTGCAGAAATTCACAATTTCAGTTGAGCAGGCTCATGCAGCAATAGTAAGCCAAAACTCGGCAAGGACAGCAGGCGGGAAGATGATCACCGCAGTGGAAAGGGTGGACGGGCAGCCGCCCGGATGGATAGCAACAGTACAAACAGCAGGAGCGTCTAAGCCTCCCACCCGACCCCAGCAGGTAAGCACGGGCAGGAAGACGTGTGAAGGGCGCACCAGTAATGCACCGAAGTGCTCGCGGAAAGAGCGGTCCACAAAGGACAATGTTGCAAAATTGCAATACAAATGTATAACCTTAGTATCACCAGATGTTAAATGGTAGATACAATAGGTCAATTGTTCACAAACGAAATCAAACACTTTCGTAGCATAGAGCTACGTCATTCCTGCCCGCTTTCCTCCTGTCCTGTTGGGGGTGATGTCATACATGTGCCGTTCATACAGTGTGACTTTCGTCCGTGCTTACCTGCTGGGGTCGGGTGGGAGGAGGCTTAGACGCTCCTGCTGTTTGGACTGTTGCTAATCTGAGCCTGAGCCAGTATCCATCCGGGCAGCTGCCCGTCCACCCGTTCCACCCCGGTGATCACCTCACACCGGGTGTCATTGCTGAGTTTCGACTTACTATTGCTGCAGTGATTTCAGGTCTGCCTGTCTCCTACAATCAACCTTACAGGTCTGGACATCAGAGCGAGGACCGATTCAGATGTCCAGGCTCATGGTTATTTTTTTATACCTAAATGTTTTTAACTCCTGTCTTTTTTGTATGTGCATATTACCCCCGCCCCACCCCCTCCCTTTTTGATACCACAATATTGTCAATAATATGAGGGTTTTGCGCTTTTCTTTTTCTTTCCTTATTCTTAGATTGTGATGTCTGAGCCAACCAATTGATCAGCAGCATACCCCTAATCACAAGGCAAGTCCTTTGTGTCCTCGTATTCACTTAACACACCGTTGTCATTTCCACCAGTGGATTTTCAGTATTTTTATTTGTAATATTTACTTTATTGCACCTCACTTATAAAATTGAGTGCACTTTTTCTTTTCCACTAACCGCTTTATGAAGCTCAAGTTTTACTGCATTACATTTTTCATGAAGGCACAAGTATGTTTTATATGTGCAGGTTAACAACTGTTCTAAAATAGACAAATTTCCCCTGTGCATGAGATCAGGAAGGGATAGAGTGATTGGGTAAACTGTGCAAGATATGGGCTGATATTTAAAAGCATACTTCATCACGGAAAAGAAGGGAAATGGAGAGGAAAAGAAGACTGACAATTCTAACATGGCAGAGAAGAACACATTTGAGAACACTGGCATTTTGTGTCTGGCATCCATGTCACAAATACGATTATGCTAAATTGTGGCAATATGTTCTTTTAGTACTAAAAATAAAAAAGGAGGCAAGCTTTTTCCAAAAGCTAGACGACTGGCATATTTTCTGTCTTTGAACACCAACATGGGCACCCATGCAATTTAAATCCTCATCAGAAGTAGTGCGAATATTCACAGAGCTTCAGTAAGATGTAACATAATGCTGCCAACACACATTTTTACTTGTTCAATGCGTGCATTCAGTATACATACGAACATACCAAAATGTTATGGGCATGGATAGACTGGAAGCAATTATAATGTATATAAAAATTACAGCTGGTGATCGTTTCTACTCACACAACTATAATATGAACAAGAATTGCTAATGAGATCATGTGCATCACAAGCTCTTTGCATTCCTCCACTTTTTTCTCCTCTGAAATATGCCAATTGTTTGTAGGCAGAAATATTGTTGATTCATAGTAACAAGATACCAAGGCAAATCATTTGGGAAAACATCAAACGCAGCTGGTGCACCAAATATAAAACACCTGTTCCTTTTCTAACAGTTGTTCCTAATGTTCTAAAGATTTCATATTTCTACACATTTAAGGTCACGGCTAACATTAAAAAGCAACACCGTGTATGCCACTAGAAAGTGTATATAAAAAATAAAGTGTTTGTGTGACCTTGATCATGTTACCCTTTTCATGTATTACACCTGTTCTGACGGGGGAAACATATATTTTTTTCAATTTCAACCCTATGAGACAGTGTTTGATTATGCTGAACTAGCATTGCCCGCGAACATGTGCGGAATGTAACGCAAGTAATACGAATTTTGGATGAACAGACTTTTTAGAATTGAATAATACCCGTTTCGAATGGTCATCTTATCAATTAATTTTAAGACTTCCTGAGAGACGAAATAAACCGTGCCGTGATGGGAGAGTGAAGACTACAAAGATTTTGCAGAGATTCAACATTTTGAAAATGCGAAAAGCTGTACATTTTCCCAGCACATACTTACAAACCGCATTCCAACATACATGGCCAGGTAGCAAAGGATGTATGAGTGTGTGTGTAACAGATGGATAGACACTTGTGAATTATATGAATATATACTTGTAGTTTCATGATAAAGCAGGCTTTTGTAGTGTTGAAAAAAAGTGCTTGAACTTTTAAGAATGTGTTAAATGCGCCTTTTTAGCAGGGAAGTGATTCTTGTATCAATATAATATGCCGTAAGTTTTACACACTGTTTGCTTTATCTATAATAATAATCAGTGTTCGACAAACCTATACATTTGCTCGCCCCGGGTGAGTGGATTTAACCCCCGGGCGAGTAAATATTGGCCCAAGCAGCACACGTTTGGTACTAGGTGGCGAGTAGATTTTTTTGTGTGGCGAGTAGATTTTTTGGTGATTTGTCAACTACTGATATTATTATTATTATTATTATTAATAAAAGAGTCCGTCTGTCTCTGTCAGGGCTATGACTTCAAGACCATGAAACCAAGAGACCTGATTCTTTGTATGCATACTACGGGGACCGTAGGGGCATGCACCTCAGAATATATTTTTATTTTTATGGAAATGCGTTCATTCTATGCAGTTATTAACATTTATCTGGCGACCAAGTGAGCCTGTGGGTGTTGAACCTGGTGGGCTATGTATCTGGCACGTGACATCATAATGCACATAGCTATAAAGTTTACACAGAAAGCAGATGAAGAAAGAAAAAGCAAGAATGCTGGAAAAGGGGAAAGGCAGAATTGGTGACATATTAAAGAAAAGATGTGGTGGAGAGAAGCTCGGTGAGAAGAGGTGAGGGAAAAAATAGCAGCTTAATCTATTGTCAATTTAAATGCAGGGGGAAGAGCGAGAAGGGAGAGAAGAGCGAGAAGGGAGAGAGAAGAGCGAGAATGGAGAGAGAAAAGGGGGATGAGAGAGGAGGGGGAAGGAGGCAGGGAGGAGGTGCAGAGGGGGGAGAGAAAGGAGTAGCAGAGGGGGAGAGAAAGGAGGAGCAGAGGGGGAGAGAAAGGAGGTGCTGAGACACAGGTGGGGCAGACAGACAGAGAGGGGGGCAGAGAGACAGAGGGGGGGCAGAGAGACAGAGGGAGGCAGAGAAACACAGGGGGACAAGGGATGGAAAGAGGAAGAGGAAGAGAGGGGGGATAGGGAGGGGAGTAAGGTGAGGGGGGAGTAAGGAGGAGACAGACAGAGGGGGAGAGAGAGGGCATGAGGTAGCTCTCTCAAAGAGATGGCTGCAGCAGGAATCCGGCTCAAGAGCTCAGGGCCGAATCACGCAAGTAAAAAGGGGTAATTAATATGCACAATTTATTGTTAGTAATTTAGATTACTGCAACCCGTGACAACGCACTTTAGCTAGTTACATGACTTTTTTTTTTTTAAATATGGTTTAACTGCTGAATAACTGTTTAGGCATCTATGTGAAGCTATGGGACCATTGTTATTGACAAAAACTGTATGTATTCTCCATACTTATTAAGCATTAAATATGAAGATTGGTACCAAAAGAAAAAATAAATAAATTGTGCAAGGTGTGTTCATATCAAAACTATTGCATTTGATGCAATCTGTCTTTGTCCGGATGAGTGACAAACGGAACGACATAAATCAAATTAATTGTCATATGTGGACGGTTTGTATATCGTATTGTTTATTTATATACAACAAGCCAGTCTATTCAGCACTTACAAAAAGAGATTATACAAGACATGTTCAAGGGAAGAATAATACATTTAACCATTTGGTTCTCACCACAAATTGAGTAGGTTAACTATGCTGCATAAGGAGAGAGGGAGATATATTTAATACGGACCGTCTCTCTGAATAAGGCAAGATGCGTTTGAGCAACACTGCACATTTTCGCCTGGAAACGGTCTTCTTACACTTCAATGAATATGACTGTGTGCGTTCATGGCAAGGTTAAAGAAAAACTACTGCGCATGCATCAAATCTGATTCTCAGGTCAAATATCTAAAAATGAATAAGCCATAGAGAAATACAACTAACAAAAGGCATTAAAGGGAACATACAGCACAAGTCAGTCATGTTAGCAGTTTGGAGCCGATTGCAATATAAAAGATTTACATTTTTTTTGAAATGCACCATGGGCATTTTGCATGAGCTATATAATGCATGTATATACAGTTTTAATTGTATTACTGCACTTCAGCCTGGATAATACAGAATAATTCTAGGAAAAATTAAATATTGGAGTCTATAACACTCAAGACCTTGCTATTTGTCTTGCCAAACATCAACAGTATTGGTTTGATTGTGGAGATGTGGAAATTAAAGCACAAGTGGACATTTATCCAATATGCATGATAGGGATGGCAATGCGTTGACAGTCTCACTAAAATGCCCCATAATTATTGATATGACGTGTCAGGGAACAAGGATATAAAGTGGTCATAGAGGGTCAGTGATGGATTTTATAAAGTTAATCTAACATACTACAGCATTCAAACGTGAACTCACTATTTAATGGGACAATCTCAACCATACTTCAGTTTGTCTTTCAGAAGCTCTGAGATCTCGCTGATTAAACTGAAAGCAGCAATACTACATTCACCCATTTTTTTTCTTCTATCTTATTTTTATATGTAAAACATGTGACACATTCGACACTCTTACCTAAACTGGCAATCGTTTGGTGCTCCTGTTATAAATCTGTAAACATCCTGATTGTGTGCCTAACATAATGGCAAGAGCAAGTGGATATGACTTTCTAAATAGTTGCTGTAGCAACCACAGGATAATCAGTACATTAAAAAAAAAATTACAAATGGCAGGCATTAAAAAAAAATTGCAGGCAGTATCTAATACTACAGAATTTATTTATTTTAAAAAACAAAACCAGGATTTTCATGGTTTGCGGCTTTAACGCTGCAGTCCAAGCGGGTTTTTTTTTTTCATTCAATATGTGCATCAATATAATCTACACACTGACAAGTGATTAACTAAATTGCTGATCGATCCATTCTCTGTGTAATTGATCGCTGAAATTCAGCTGGGGGTTCAGCATCTTGGGTAATATTCTGCTGCACTGACAGCCAAAGTTCTGCGAGGAACATCATGTGACCAGGCAGGCACTAGATTCAATTGGTTCACTGCTAAAGAGGACAGGGCTCAAAAAGGTGATGCTGTTTCAGAAGGGAAAGTGGATATGACATTGTATATGGTTGCTATAGGAACATAAATGCCTGTTACATTAGAATACATTAAAAATGTCTTTAAAAATGTTTTTTTTATTAAATGCTACAAGTATTTTCTCATAGTACAGAACAGATTTATTTATATTAAAAAAAATTTAAAAAAAATCGCATGTAGGATATTGCTTGAACTGCAGCTTTAATATGTAACCACCCATGAGTAACAAAGACAAATGAATCCCATGACTTCCAGTAGGATTACCTTTCTTATGTAAATGTAGTGCTATTTGTACATCAATTTTGCCACCTAACGAAAATGAACCAAGAAAACATGGTCTCTTTTTTATATTTTGTAGCTGTTTATGACTTGATGGTAATATTCTCAACCTAATTTGATAGATCTGGTTATTTCTTGCAGTATTGTGGTGATCAGTAAGTATTTAAGGTTAAGCTTCTTGATCTTTGAGAAACAGTCATGTTTGATCTAGAATCCTGAAGAATTTGTACCAAAGTATATATTTGTAATGTTCCCTACTGCTTTTTCATGCCGTTACCTGTATATAGTAATATCAGGGACACCTTTTGGTCTTTATTTAGCAAGATAATTAGGCAGAAAAATGCATAGCACTTCATTGCACATTTCCATAAATAACACAATAATGTCTGAAATTCCACTTTACAAGAGAAATACGTAGTATACATTTGTGTTGCCCAACATGAAAAATAAGTGCATTATAATAACTGTATTAAAAATGGTAAGCTACAGCACTGCAAGTGTATGCTCAGCTATACACCATAAAAAAATAATGTCCCGCTTGCAATCTCCATCCCAAATATAGTAATGTTGCACACGGTCACCATACTTGCCAACTATCCCATTTTATAGGGAACACTCCATTGTAGTACATTTTTGAAAGAATTTCTGTAATTCCTCTGACTAAAGTGGCCTCATCTTAAAGCAGCAACCCCCCTCCCCCTATTTAATTAAACTGTATTTAATATCCTCCGTTTTTTTGTTTTTTCAAGGTGCAGATCTGAAGATCTTTTGACACCAAGACTCTCGCTGTTTGGATATTCGTTTTCTGTATTATCTGGTCATTTGTATTAGAACCCACATGCTTCTCAACTTCAGCTACCAATCCTTCAACTGTCTTCTATCCAATGAAGTGTGATGTTCCCAGGAATGACTTCTGCACGGTACATACCAACATGCAATTACTGTGCTTACTACTTGTCTGCTATGGTTGATAGGCAGTGGTGATCTTTATTTTGGCCCCTGCTAATAATAATTACCAATAGGTTTTAAGAGCAGATTGGTAAGGTTAAGCTCTCATTGTCAAATAATAATAAATCCATGATATCATGGACAGGGAGGCCTGCAATTTTAACCTTGTATTATTGATTCCAGCTTCACAGGAGGCAGCAAGCCAAGAACAAGCAATGCTTTACAGATCGTGTTTAAGTAACATGCAAACATACATTCTGTACTTTAATATTAAGGCCTATATGAACAGCCACAGGACATTGTTTGTTTTATATCTAAATCAATAAGTGGCAGTATACACAGTTAAACCGTTAAGCATAGTTACAAATAGTCAAGTATTTAGCTTTTCTTTATTCACAGTATCTAAAAGCATCACACAGGTTTGGATTTGAGCCAAAGACATAACAGCTCAAATAATGCCTAAAGTTATGTGTTCTCAAGCCACTGCAGAACTCACATTTCTATAACTATTTACATTGACCTGGTTTATTTGATACAAGATTCATCATTAAATACAACGACCAAAAAGGCTGTGTAAAAATGTGTATTGGTTGTCCACAATAAAGAAATGTAAAACCACTCATTCAAGCGTTCTGCGAGAGAATAAATTAAGTACCTGTGCAATAATGGTTGAATGAATAGTCAGAGTTGGAAGCCTAACCAGCTTTGAGAGGTTTCAACTACAAAAACTTATTGGACTGGAAACCAGAAGACTCGGGATTAAAAAAAAAATAATCTGTTCTGTGTGACGGAGATGGGAAGTTAATGGACTTCTAATACTCTATTATGTCTTGTACATTGTCGAATACCCAGAGCTGCTGGACTATAAAAGAAATAATAACATTACATTACTGTTCACTATAAATAGTTAAAAGAAGATGGCATAAGACACCTGTTTAAGTACATAAATGTGAAGAGAAGACACCATGCATGCTCAAAACGACACACCATTGTGCATATTGATAGCAGGATCACATTCTGCACTTGATTCTATATTTCCACCTTTATGTTTATCTATATTGTACATGACACATTAATTTAGCAGTGATCATAATACTGCTTTTTTTGTATAGCCAACTATATGATGCAAATCACACATTCATGCGAGTAGAAAGGGTGACAAAGACAAGTCTATTATTGCCCCATCTTAGAAACGTGTTACTATAGATTTATTCTGTTATTGTGTACAGTATGTAAAGGGGTCCAGTATATTCCACAGTACAATACAATGTGGATAAGGCACTGAAAGACAGTTAAGTAATATTATAGGCAAAAGCAGTAAAATTCCGGGCATTATTGAAAACCCTGCTCTCTGTTTAAAATTCCGGGCATTATCCAATCAGTAATGCCCAGAATTTAAGCAGCAGAATGTGTAGTTTTCAATGTGTTTATTTCCAGCCAATCAGCTTTCAGAATAGCAGAGACAGGGCAGGGGATTCGTCTGATTGAAGTAAGAGCTCTGAAACAGGGCAGGGGATTGGTCACGACGTATCAGCCACGGGTTGACTCCTCCTCCTTCCGAGCTGACAGATTTTCTGAGCAGATTCAGTTGAATTGGGGGGGAGGGGGGGGAGTGTAGAGGTGTTGTGTGTGTGTTGTGTGTAGAGGTGGGGGGGAGTGCAAAGTTTAGTAAGTGGCTGCATTTTTTATTGTGGCTGCAGTGTGTGTGTGTGTGTGTTGTGCTGTTGTATGTGTAGCAGCAGTTTGTGTGTGTGTGTGTGTGTAGAGCTCAAGTGTGTGTGTGTCAGTAGCAGTGTTTATGGATGTAGCATGTGTGTGTAGCAGCAGAGTTTGTGTGTGTAGAGCTGCTGTGTTGTGTGTGTGAGTAGAGCTGCTGTGTTGTGTGTGTAGATGTGCTGTGTTGTGAGTGTAGAGGAGGTGCTGTGTTGTGTGTCTAGAGCTCCAGTGTGTGTGTGTGTGTTGTGTGTGTAGAGGTGCTGTGTTGTGTGTGGTGTGCTGGTGTGTGTGTGTAGCAGAAGTTTGTGTGTGTTGAGCTGCTGTGTGTGTGTGTATGTGTGTGTGTGTGTACACAGAGGGGCGGCAGTGTGTGATATACAGTATATATAATCTAAAGCGGCTGCCTCCGCGGGTATTTTTAACCCGCGGACGGCGCGCGGCTATCTTTGGCCGTTTTTCCCGCGCCTCGGGCGCTTTCAATGATAAGCGCCATTAGCGCTTATCTATTGAAGCGGCCGCCACGCGGGAACTCCGATTCAAATCGGAGAAAAGCCCAGCGTTTAGCCCACATTTAACCCGGCGAGCTTTAGAATAAAGCTGGCCGGGACAGTAGATATCTGCAGTGTAAGCGTATATAGAGGTGGTTTCATGTATTTACTATTTTATTTTAATAAAAAAATCTATTTAACTATACAAAAATGTCTATTATTTATGAAATAAGCCTACATTTAGCCTACAATAGTAATAATCCCCTCAGAAAAGGGGTTCGCCTCGGGCCTTCAACTCTTCCAGCCAGGGCATTATTGGCCAGTAATGCCCTGTTCTTCGGGGATTATTACTTAAACAATAAAAATAAAACATGCCAACTTATTAACGCACTGACCACATAGTTAAGCTGGTCCCCTGCTCTTAGGAACTTACAATCTAAAGAGGTGAGCGGAAACACATGCTAAAGTATAGTCAACGGATCATCTAAACGGCTACTTAATTATCCGAAATGTCTAATCTATAATAAATGTTTCTTTAATTGGTGATAATGAAGTGCTGCCATCAATTCCAATCATTGATTTTTCTTTTTTTTGGCTGGCCATGCGTGAAACAGCCAAGTGGCCACTACACGCAATTGTAGGAGTGCATTAAAAGCCCTTCATTTTTCATTATTTAACAGTCCTTGCGTTGCCATCAGATTGTGAGATCTTTGTTCTAGATAATATAAAGTAGTTAACATACTGTAACACATTATCACCAATACAGGGTACACCAACTGAATACATATTTAAGAGAAACATTACAATATACGGAGAGGCAACGTTGAGCTTGTGACCGTTTGTAATAATTACATTCCAAAAAAGACCAAATGGTTTCTGCAAAAAAAAATAAATATATCACTTGTGAGCACATTCACATGTCTCAGACAGGTATGCAACCTGCTTTTCAACATTATCTCTTAGCACAGGGGTGCGTGACATTTTCAGGGGGGGTGGGGCGCTTAGAGATGCCCTGCAGTCTTCCCCAAAGCATCTAAATTAAATGCCAGGGATCACGCACACACCCTCTAAGTTCCCTCACCTTGTCCCCGGCGGCTTCTAGCGAAGCGTCGCCATGGCAACGTGGCGTCATCACAAGGTAAGGAGATGGGGACCCAAGCAGGGGGGGCGGGGAGACAAAACAGGAGGGCGCAGGGAAAAAAGTTTGCGCACTCCTTTCTTAGCATACAGTGCATCCACTTGCCGTCAGGGATTCTGGGAAGTAAAATGCAAAAAAAAAAAAAAAAGCACACCAAGTGGTTTCTGAAGCTGGTCATTTTAGGTCAACCCTACGCTTACAGTAGTTTATGCCATAGAATAGTGACTGGGAGGAGAGGGTGGAGAGAGGAGAGGGTGGAGAGAGGAGAGGGTGGAGAGAGGAGAGGGTGGAGAGAGGAGAGGGTGGAGAGAGTGGAAGAGAGGAGAGGTGGGAGAGAGATTTCTACTGACCCTGTGATCAAATGAGTAAAAAAACAGACATTTTTAAATGATGGAAAGGGGTCATTTATAAAGGTGGAAATATTGGCACATTTGATGTGTGTCAATGTGCACCTACATCTGAGATATAGGTGTGTCTTGATTTGGTAGACGGAACAGACACCAAGAAAGACAGTGTAGCTAAATGGATGTAAGCTTTATTAATGCCCAGTTGTTCCCAGCAAGTTCTTCCCCTAACTCAGGGGTGGGCAACTCCTGTCCTCAAGAGCCACCAACAGGTCAGGTTTTCGGTTAACCCTGCTCCAGCACATTGAGCCACCTGTGCTGAAGCAGGGATATCCTGAAAACCTAACCTGTTGGGGGCTCTTCAGGACCGGAGTTGCCCACCCCTGGCCTAACTGCTCCACTATACATTCCATCTCACGGTTGCAAGTGAATGTAGAACAAAGCACATATTGATGCCAAGAGATACCACCTACGGACTCAACACGAACGCAAGTGAAAAATAAGACCATTTGATGTTGCATAGTCTCCAAATTCTAGAAACCTGGAGAGTTCCTGCAAATAGGGCTCTTTGTGCTGTACCAACAGCCTTCATGCAAAAAGGGTCTGCAATTAACAAATGAAGTCTTTACCTGTCATGTCTGATCCGCGCCAAGAGAGGCTCCAGCCATCCTACAGTACACTCGCAATGGGCATCTAGAAAGGTAATGACTTGTCCTTTGGAAGCAGCAGCACCCTTCAGTCTGGCTCTGATCAACCCGGAGCGCTGCTCCATCCGGATCACAAAGACTGGGACTTTCAGCTTTTTTACATAGCTCTCCAGTGGCCTCTTCAGAAAATCTGGGGGGGAAAAAAAAGGAATCGAACAGCAGATGAGGCTAATGACAATGAGAAAGCTTCAAAGTATGGTTGTAATTCAATAATCCCAGTCAGAGAACAAGGGGTAAATTCAATATACTCAAAATTGGCCGTCAATAGGGATTTGTGTCTGAAAACGGGCCAAATGGTTATTACGGAAAACCCCTAACGGTTTTATCCTTGCTATGCATTAAAATCAGAGCTGAGCAACACAATCAGGATGATTCGTTAATGCAGTGAAACCATCTGTGGTAATAATACAGTATATGGAAATTGAATGCTAATGACCCCTATAGAAATTTCTAAATACCCTATGGAATGCCAAGATCTCCTCCGTTATGATGAGAATCCTATACAGAATGTGCAAAGCCCCCAACAGAATGCCCATAGCTTTCTGCAGAAAGGGAACTGCTGAAAAAAACAAAAAGGCCCAAACAATTATGGAAAGGTTAGAAATCCCTAGAGCAGCGGTGCGCAAACTGGGGGGGGCGCAAGATTAACTGCAGGGGGCGCGGGGTTAACAGAGGCCCTGCACGCTTCCCGAAGGCACTTAAATTAAATTAAGTGCCAGGGAAGCGGCGAAGGCCTCTGTAAACCTTTCTTACCGTGGTTCAGCCGGCATCTGGAGATGCGTCGCCATGGCAAATGACGCTGCGGGGACATGTGACGTTGCTTTGCTATGCCAACGTGACGTCATGACGCCCAGACGCCGGGAACCACGGTAAGGAGGAGGGAGGGGGGCACGCGGAGAGGAGGACAGCCGGCATGGGGCGCAGGGGAAAAAGATGGAGCTCCCCTGCCCTAGAGAATGCTCCGAGTTGTCCACAGAATATAGTACTATTTCCCAAACCGCTACATAAGTTTAATAGACAACGAAGAATCACCACATCATCTTATAGAATAATAATTCATGAACCTAGAGCATAGGTACGCAGACTTACCATCATGCTCCCCCCTTTCTCCTCTCCCCTGCACGGCTCCCGCGTCAAATGACGTTGCAGGGTCGTGTGATGTCATTTGACGCCGGTTGCCATGGAGACGTGCTTTGGAACGAAGGTAGGTTAAGAAGTTACCGAGGCCTCACGCGATCCCCGGCATTTACTTTAAATGCCTTCGGGGAAGCGCGGGGCCTCTGTAACAGCTGCATCCCAGACCCCACACCCACAAAATGTAGCGCCCCCCCCCCCCCACTTTGCACCCCCCTGATCTAGAGCATGCACATACCACACAATGCTCCCAGCACTCATATAATCCTTAAGACACCTACAGAGTCTTTTACAGAATGTTTTTAAGTACAGTACTTGCAAAATGGATAGAACATGCAAGAAATTAAGAATCTCTAATATAATGTGCAAAACATCCTAAGGAATGCACATTGTGTGGTCAGTTTCAATCGGCACTAGGCATACAAAAACTACTTGTAGAGTAAATATTACAATCTCAGAAATATCATTCTGGCAATTCAGATGTGCCTGAAGTTCCAATTATGCAATACTTCCCAAATAATCTTGATTATTATTTTTTTTTAAAGAATGTATAGGGAGTAGGGGTCATCTTTGGAATCCATTCACTTCTGTATTCATCCCCTATCTGCTGAGAGATATGCCCGCCTGCAGTTCTATAAACAGCTATGTCTTCTGTGAGATAAACAGTCTTTGCGCTATTGCGATCAATAAAATGTGTTCTCTCTGAGGGACTATGCTTGTTTTTCTGCTTTAATCCATCAATTTTGTGTGTGTTAAATGCCCCACTAAAGAAATGGTTTCAAACATTTGAAATCCCCAAATATATTACAGCTGCACACCCATAAAATGTGTAGTTCAATTTCAATTTGATAAGAAAACAATGATTTTGATGCAAGAAATCCTTCTGTAAATAGAATTGTGGTGATGTATAAACAAAGTGGTGTTTTGCCTTAAAACGGTCGCAATAACTGATATTCTCCACAGCTTCTCTTAAGGTCAAATCAAGCTTATTCGTTAACGTGATTGTACCAAAATCGGGGCCCTCCAATTCTCTCAAGCTTTTTGCTTTCTATGACTGACCTACCTGTGGAGTAATACTCGGTGGATCTTCAGTGGAGAAGGGTAATATCTATCACCACACACAGAAGCAGCAAAAGGAAGGCGTTGGTTTATACCTGAGACTGTAGGAAGCATGAACGCGGATCAAGAACACCTTATTCTTTCTTCCATCATTTAGTCGGGTTTCTTGTATTTGACACACAAGTAGAACAATGTATGCTGGCTTAGACTTAACTGATCTACAGTATTTGATGCTAAGAAAAGGTTGAGATGTAAAAATACATAAATCTGACTACAGAGATGTTTCTTAGTTTCTCCTTAACTCTGCATCTCTCCAATCACAAGCTGATGCTTATCGCTGGGGCAAGAGAGCTTGATGCAGCAGAAGTTGTTAATTAAACTGATTCTGGCACTATCACAAGGAAACGCCCATTGACTTTATTGGAAGTTCTCTCAAAGCCCATGCAGTTAAACCCCTCTGTGCTGCATCCATGGACATCTCTAAAATGGTTTAGATGCCTCTTCCACATATTGTATTCCGAAGAACAAAGCGTAATCTTAAAATACAGATAATGGAACATCTGCGGAATATTCAGAATATCTACAAGTTGGAAGAGGCATCAAAACCATTGACACACCTATTGACCCATTTTAGAGATGTCCATGGATGCAGCAAAGAGGGTGTTAACTACATAGGCATTGAGAGAATTAAGGATAACATTAGAGCAGGGGACTGCGATCTTCATATTGCCAGATGGGAGCAGTACTGGATCTGTACGTTGCAAAGTAAATTTCCAGGCTGGTTGAATGATTACATACAACTTACCCCCTTTCTTAAATAGGGGGCAAGGGGGGGTAATGTTCATTCATCCACCTTTAAAATTGGGTTCACACTCATATTGGCTTGGTCATCTGCTTTGAGTGTATGAGATATGTTTTCTACATATGTTCATAAACTTATTTATTATACTAATGAAATTGGCATCTATGGTTTATGCACGCAGTTACCTGTACTGTGTGTGTCTATCTAGAGACACACATTTTTATATTCAGGGTACATATTAATACATATTTTTTTTATTATGCATGTATGTATGTATGTATGTATGTATGTATGTTTCATGTATGTATTATGTATGTATGTATGTCTTTTTCTCATTTGTTATGTCTTTCTTTGGTTTCTCCCTTCCACCTCCCCTTTTTCTACCCCCGCCCCCTCCTATTTACCTTAATTTGTTTTGATGTCCTAGGTTTTTTGTTATTGGAACTATGTTTTATTTATTATTGTATTAATTGATACTGTTTTTATATGCGCTTTTGTAGCACTCACATCAGATAAATTGCATATGATTTGTATTATAATGATGGCAAAATCACACTCTGCCATAGTTGTTGTCCAATTGATCGATATAGAGACCATTGAAATGTGTACATGGGGTTCTCTATGAGACCTATAGATCTAATTACCTGCAAGTAATTATATTACATCTAACACACCTGTGTGAGATAATATATCAAAGCTGATGCTTGCAATTACCGCCTGACGAAGCAGATCAGTCAGCGAAACATGTTGTGGTAGGAGTACTGTGGACACTTCCTGCAGATCAGCCCTTGTCTAAATTGCCAGTTGACCCAAGAGAGAGACTGTGAATCTGGGAGACGTCCACACACCAGTGCACGGGTCGAGCGGTACTGCGCATACCCGGAAGCAGCAGAGCAAGACGGAGACACCACTCGATCCCACTGATAGACTGTCTCGAGCCCGGCGTTGCCTCACTTCTACTCAAGGATGGGGCAGCATGGATTATACCACTTAAATCTCACTGGATAACAGAATTATTATATGTAAGTTGATACTTGTATTCACTTTTAATATATATTTCTTCAACCTTGGTGCGCTCTGTGCTTTTTGCTTTCAAATGGAAGAAAGAATGTTTGATCTGCCTAGATGGACTTTTTATTCCAGTTATAAAGACAAAATATTGCAATGTAAGTTTGATATACACAAAGCAAAAAAAAAAAAAAAAAGGTATACAGGCATACCCCGCTTTAAGTACACTCCCTTTAAGTACACTCGCGAGTAAGTACATATCGCCCAATAGGCAAACGGCAGCTCACGCATGCGCCTGTCATCACGTCCTGAACAGCAATACCGGTTCCCTACCTGTACCGAAGCTGTGCGCAAGTGGGGAGACTATAGAGCCTGTTACAAATGCGTTATTTACATCAGTTATGCACGTATATGATGATTGCAGTACAGTACATGCATCGATAAGTGGGAAAAGGTGGTGTTTCACTTTAAGTACATTTTCGCTTTACATACATGCTCTGGTCCCATTGCGTACGTTAATGCGGGGTATGCCTGTATACAGGTTTCAACTATGGACATTTGCCATATCTGATAGAAAGTTAGATATCTCATTAAGGTTACCAAACACCCCGGGTTGAGGGGCTTGTCCGAGTCTCCCAAAGGCGGAGACATTTTATATATGATCGATAGGTTATTCACACAAGACTAACTGGAAGGAGAAAGGAGTTTCAAAACTAAAAATCTGAAACGCAACGTGAGGCCACATTGACTTGTAAACTCATGCTACAAACTGTCGGTGTCTCTCTTACAGATCTCCTCAAATTAGGCAGCGCTGCCTCATTATACAGCAGCTTGCATGAATAAGCACTGAGTGACCTTTCCGAGACAACCCAATGAAACCGGGGGAATGAGCTATCCATTCCGACAGACTGTTTAACAATGATGAAGAAACAACAGGCCATTATGATCGTCTTTGAAAACAATTAAATACAAATCGCAACGTTCCCTGTTGCAGTTTGAGATTTCTCTGGGAGCCAACATGAAGGCACAGTTCACGTATGTCAAGCAATGGAACGGAATGTAAATGTGAAGGCAGAAGGTGACTGGGGCCAGGCAAAGCGTTTATTTTAGGAATAATCATTTGGGCTCAATGAATAGGATTATATGGGAGCTTGACAGGTTTTATTTCGGGAAAAATAAAGAACTGTCAAATTAATAATGCTTTCAGTCAGAATCACTGCATATTCTGGGCGTTCATATTACATGTAATAACTACCACAACATTTCTGTCAAGAATTCATAAGAGCACAGTTTATTAGGAATTTGTTGTGCACTAGAGCTTTTTGCTTAAGGAAGTTGGTTGAAAGAAATACTGAACATTTTGCAACAATGCTCAATACTTTTTATTTAGATAAGGCCTGCACAACTCCAGTCCTCGAGAGCCGCAAACAGGCCAGGTTTTCAGGATATCCCTACTTCAGCACAGCTGGCTCAATTAGTGGCTCAGTTTGACAGCCTTGCTCCTACTATAATCCCTATGCTCACACACATTTGTAACTCCTCCCTCTGAAGGAGGATGGAAAGGTTCCAGAGCAAACATGAAACAGTCATACAATTACTCAAAAACAGCAAGCTTGACCCTACCAGTCTTTCTAACTATTGACCTTTCTCTCTCCTGCCTTTTGCCTCCAAACTTCTTGAACGTCTTGTATTCTCTCGCTTGCTCCATTTTCTCAACACCTATTCTCTCCTAGACCCTCTACAATCTGGCTTCCGCACTGCTCACTCCACAGAAACAGCCCTCAGTAAAATAACTGACGACCTCCATGCTGCCAAAGACAGAGGTCATTACACTCTGCTCATATTACTCGATCTCTCTGCAGCATTTGACACCGTGGACCACCCTCTTCTCCTTCATATTCTCCATACTCTTGGTATACGGAACAAAGCTCTACCCTGGATCTCATCCTACCTCTCCCATCATACTTTCAGTGTCTCTTCAGCTAATACCTCCTCCTCCTCTATTGATATCTCTGTGGGGGTACCCCAGGGCTCTGTCCTGGGACCTCTTCTCTTTTCTCTACATACACTCTCTAGGTGACCTAATAACATCTTTTGGGTTTAATTATCACCTCTATGCTGACGACACACAAATATACTTTTCAACACCTGACCTTACACCTGCTGTACAAACCAAAGTTTTTGAATATCTCTCTGCTATATCATCCTGAATGGCCCTCCGCTGCCTTAAACTCAACATGGCTAAAACAGAGCTCCTCATACTTCCTCCCAAATCTTGCCCTACTACATCCTTCCACATTACTGTTGGAACTACGATCATTCACCAAGTAGCTCAAGCACGCTGCCTAGGGGTCACACTCTACTCCTCTCTCACATTCGCCCTTCACATTCAAAACATTTCTAAAACCTGTCACTTTTGCCTCCGCAATATAACAAAGATACGCCCTTTCCTCTGTTGCTTGACTGCTAAAACTCTGACTCAGGCCCTCATTCTCTCCCGTCTTGATTACTGTAACCTCCTGCTGTCCGGCCTTCCTGCCTCTCACCTGTCTCCCCTACAATCTATCCTAAACGCTGCTGCCAGAATCACTCTGCTCTTTCCTAGATCTGCCTCAGCATCTACCCTCATGAAATCCCTCTCCTGGCTTCCGATCAAATCCCGCATCTCACACTCCATTCTTCTCCTCACTTTTAAAGCTTTACACTCTTCTGCCCTTCCTTACATCTCAGCACTAATTTCTCGTTATGCACCATCCAGACTCTTGCGTTCTTCTCAAGGATGTCTTCTTTCTACCCCCTTTAAACCTTTTTCACTGATTGCCCCACACCTCTGGAATGCCCTTCCCCTCAGTACCCGACTAGCACCCTCTCTATCCACCTTTAAGACCCACCTTAAGACACACTTGCTTAAAGAAGCATATGAATAGCACTGTGGATATTCTGAACACGTGATACATAAAGCTTGGCCCTTTAATTGTCTCCACCATATGGACAGTCATGTGTTATTGAAGAGTCACTGTTTCTCATACACTGGGTCCAATACTCCCTTTAGCTCAATGTGCTTCTGCTTACACCATGATATGTGGACTTTAATACCTTGATATATGGATTTCCATTATGTCTGATTCGGACTGAGCACTGCTATTTGGACGTGTGTCCTAACTACCCAGGCATATGAATAGCACTGTGGATATTCTGAACACATGATACATAAAGCTTGGCCCCCTGCAGACGCACTTACCAGAACTCCCTCCTACTGTCTCTGTACGTTCTCCCTACCAACCAATTAGACTGCAAGCTCCTCGGAGCAGGGACTCCTCTTCCTTAATGTCTAAAGCACTTATTCCCATGATCTGTTATTTATATTATCTGTTATTTATTTGATTACTACTGTGAAGCGCTATGTACATTAATGGCGCTATATAAATAAAGACATACAATACAATACAATATGGGACCGTCAGATAGCGAGGACCACCTGTATGGCACTCATCTGTGTAAGTATTTAACTATAATCATTTGTCAAGTTGGATGTAGCACTCGGCCTGTGTCTTTTGTTCTATACATGAGGTCACAATCCAAGTAGCATTCTTTTTGACACATATATGCAACTGTAACAATCCTAAGTAAATCCCATATTTGAATCCTTAAATTAAATATCATCTCTCAATCACCCCTTGATGTGTCTCTTAATTACACTCAGCTTTTACACTTAGGCTAAGTCCATGGTGACTCCAGCCGTGCGGAGGCGCGCTGAGGGAAAGCGGGTGCTTTCCCTGGCCTTAGTTTTCGCGCCGTCCGAGGACGTGTCGGGGGGCGGGCCAGTGAAGTCATGGAGCTGGTTCACCCTCATTGGGCGAACCGCTCACGTGACCGGCCCTGCGTTCCCGTAAGCGCGAAAAACAAAAAAATTGGTAAGGCCTACGCTTCCGCACGCTTGCGGAAGCGTGCGCGAGCCCCTGCTAAAGCCGCTCTCATTGCGGCTGCAGGGGCTCACTGCCGAGCGTAAGCGCGCCTCAGCACGGGTCAGCGCATAAGCGCTGACCATGCCCGAGGCTTTAGGCAGGACAACACCCTGTTTAGAAATAACATCTGTTTTAATGTGCCTCACATGTGCTATTTAAGCAGGCTGGGGTGAACTTAATTTAGTCAGGTGAATTATTAGGCCTTTATAAGTGCAGGAAGAGCAGACCATGTTTGAAGTAGCCAGGTTTAAAATAGCATGCAATGCTGGAGTTTAAAAGGGAGTTCAAAAGGAGTGGACAACACAACACCTACCGGCCCTGATTCCTGAATTTGAACTACGATAGAAAGGAGGATATTATCTATCCCAGACTGCACATCTCAACACTTTACTACTGCTGTGATGCTGCCTTTACTATTTATATTTGCTATGGCTTCACTTATTTTCAAATTATGCACTTCTTTCTACCAGCCTCATTACGTCTCCAACCTGGCCACTACCTAGACCAGGTTTTCACCCCCCCCCCCCCCCCCAAAAAAAAAAAAAAAAAGTGTCTCCAATTTCTCCATTTCCCCTTTCCTCTCTCTGACCATCACTTCATCTAATTTTTTCTCTCTCGCTTCTCCCCTACTCCATCACCATCTACCCCTCGTTTCTGCAGAAACCTGCGCTCTATTAACCTACCAGGCTTTGATTCGACTTTACGCTCCTCCCTCAGTTCTGCTCCAGACCCCGACAACCTGGTCAGAAACTACAACTCTGCCTTATCCTCCTCTCTTGATCTACATGCCCTACTTTCTCTCTGCAGTCCTAACCCCAGACCCTGGCTAAATTCCCACACGCGCATGCTGCGTTCCTCTGAACACCTCTGGAGGAAATCTCACCCTCACAGACTTCCTTCACTACAAATGTATGCTATCCTGTTTCAACTCTGCCCTCTCTCTGGCTAAACAAATCTACTTTTCTTCACTAATCAACATGCACAAGTCTAGCCCACGCCAACTTTTCTCTGTCTTTGACTCTACACAAACCACCCTCAGCTGCCTCTTCTTCCTCCATCTCACCTCAGGACTTTGCTGACTATTTTAAGGAAAAGGTGGAATCCATACGTCAGAACATCCCCTCTGTTGCCTCCTCCCATCCTACACCTAACTCTTCTCCTGCCTTCCTTGACTTTTTCCGCAGTCTCAGAGGAGTATCTGTCACTGCTTATCTCCTCTTCTCCCTCTACCACTGGCCCTCTTGACTCCATTCCCTCCCATCTCCTAAAACCTCTTGCTCCTACTATAATCCCTACGCTCACACACATTTTTAACTCCTTCCCTCCACTCTGGTACCTTTCTCTCCTCCTTCAAACATGCAACAGTTATACCATTACTCAAAAACAGCAAGCTTGACCCTACCTGTCTTTCTAACTATCAACCTGTCTCCCTCCTGCCTTTTGCCTCCAAACTTCTTGAACGTCTTGTCTTCTCTCGCTTGCTCCACTTTCAACACCTACTCTCACCTAGACCCACTACAATCGGGCTTACGCACTGCTCACTCCACTGAAACAGCCCTCACTAAAATAACTAATGACCTCCATGCTGCCAAAGACAGAGGTCATTACACTCTGCTCATATTACTCGACATCTCTGCAGAATTTGATACCGTGGACCACCCTCTTCTTCACATTCTCCATACTCGTATTCGTAACAAAGCTCTATCCTGGATCTCCTATTACCTATACCATCATACTTTGTGTCTCTTGTGCAAACACCTCCTCCATCGATCTCTCCGTGGGGGTACCGCAGGGCCCTGTCCTGGGACCCTTCTCTTTTCTAATTACACACTTTCTCAAGGTAACCAAATCACATCTCTTGGGTTTAAATATCACCTCTATGCTGACGACACACAAATGTACTTTTCCACCCCTGACCTTATACCTGCTGTACAGACCAAAGTTTCTGAATGACTCTCTGCGATATCATCCTGGATGGCCCACCGCCGACTTAAACTTAACATGGCAAAAACAGAGCTCCTCATACTTCCTCCCAAACCTGGCCCTACTACCTCCTTCCACATTACTCTTGGAAGTACCATCATTCACCCAGTAGCCCAGGCACGCTGCCTAGGGGGTCACACTCTACTCCTCTCACATTCAAAACATATCGAAAACCTGTCGCTTTTTCCTCCGCAATATTACAAAAAAGATACGCCCTTTCCTCTGTTGCTCGACTGCCAAAACTCAAACTCAGGCCCTCATTCTCTCCCTCTCTCACCTGTCCCCTCTACAAAATATCCTAAACGCTGCTGCCAGAATCACCCTCCTCTTTCCTAAATCTGTCTCAGCGTCTCCTCTGCTGAAATCACTCTCTTGGCTTCCTATCAAATCCTGCATCTCACTCAATTCTCCTCCTCCTCCCTTTCAAAGCTTTACACTCTTCTGCCCCTCCCTACATCTCAGCCCTAATTTCTCGCTATGCACCATCCCGACTCTTGCGTTCTGCTCAAGGATGTCTTCTCTCTACCCTCTTTGTATATAAAGTCCTTTCCTGCCTTAAACCTTTCTCACCGACTGCCCCACACCTCTGTAATGCCCTTCCCCTCAATACCAGACTAGCACCCTCCCTATCCACCTCTAAGACCCACCTTAAAACACACTTGCTTAAAGAAGCATATGAGTAGCACCATGGCTAATACTATACACGACACAAAGCTTGGCCCCTTGCAGATGCACTTACCAGAATGCCCCCCCCCCTACTGTCCCTGTATGTTCTTCTTACCTACCAATTAGATTCTAAGCTCTTCCGAGCAGGGGCACCTCTTCCTAAATGTTACTTTTATGTCGGAAGCACTTATTCCCATGATCTGTTATTTGTAATTTATATGATTGTCACGTGTATTACTACTGTGAAGCGCTATGTACATTAATGGCGCTATATAAAGACATATATACATATGATGTGGTGTATTTGGGTTCTGAGCTTACAGGGGTTGTGGGTGGGTGCGTGTGTGGGAGGGCGTGTATTTTAGATAATTGTAAAAGCATTTCAGAACTCGATAAGCTTCTGAACCAAATGTTTTCCACATTTAATCGAGAAGAGTTGATGGGGTATGTCACAGAGACCAGGATTATAACACCAGGGATCAGAACACTAGACAAAGCTGCAGAGTTGAACAAAAGTGAATTTATTGCAAAAAGTTTCCACAAACCTCCAGTATATAAAACACCCACACCAACTCACCCAACTGGGCGAACGACCTAAACCCCTATGTGTAGGGATCTCTGTCTGGAAGCTTACCCAATGCGCGTTCCCAACTTGCTGCTGTCCTCGGTAGTATGGTCAGCACTGCCTTGCTCTCCGCTAGCTAGCAGTTTTATATTCTCCGCTGTTGCTTCACTCCAAACAGCTCAGGCTGACATTGCACACACAGACTGCAACTCCACCGGATGCTCCAGACCCCTGCACTTAGTCTCCTCGGTTTCCTTCTGCCAACTCCTTGTCAGCTCTTTATGCTCTGTCTGCACACAGCCTCCAAAAGGCCATCAGGTAGAATGACTCAGTTGAGGCTGGGGAGAAAGCGTATTTATACCACTGTCCCAATCAAGGAGATGCCAGCTAGTCTGGGTATGAACAATAATCCTCGTTTGCACACAGCCACAGATCGGGTTGATGAGATTACTGGGGTTGAGCGTGGGTGAGGAAGCCCGAATATGGTAATTTCTATCCTTAATACAGTCCAGAGGATGTAGGTAGATACAGGACAATGCCCACACAATTCTCCTCCACAGTCATAGAATACAGATATAGTCCCAGGGCTTACATCTTTCTTGCAGAACCAGTCCACTCAGCAGGTGGTCAACCTCTCCCTGGTTACTCAGCAATGGGCCTAATCCCATCATTGTGTCCAGGCCTACAATACCAAGATAGTTAACCCCTGCAGATCCAGCCTCTTGAACAGAGCTACAGATAACTGTTTTAAGAACAACATATATAGGACTTGCACAATAAACTGTGCATACATAAATATATCATATCATTGACAGGTAGGGGTCATGGCGGACTTAATTTTTATTTAAAAGCAGCCAAATCTACCCTTACCATCACACTTCCCAGCCTTAAGAGGAGAGTTCTGAGGGTAGTAACCCCAGTGTTTTGGTCCCAAAGATAAGCGCTCAAAGGTCGGAGCATACCCGGCCCATATCGTTCTGCCAGGAAAGTCCATCGGCACTACCGTGTCCGCTCCCCTTCTTGTGCTGTATGGTGAAGTCAAATTGCTGTAAAGTCAAACCCACTGCAACCAGTTCAGGGGATTGTGGTCCGTAATGACTGTGAAAGGGCAGCTGTACACCTATGGCTGGAGTTTATGGAGGGCCCACACTATGGCCAAGCTCTCCTCTATCATAGCAAGACAGCTTCCCGATCAAACAACTTGCGGCTCAGGTACAATATGGGTTGTTCAGCCCCATCGGTAAACACCTGACAGCACCGCACCGACGCCAAAGTTAGAGGCATCCGTCTGAATCAGGAAGTGTTTGCCAGGGCATCTTTGAGAGCGGAGAAGGCACTCACACACCGGTGACCAGGTTACCATGTGAGGGAGATGTTTTTTGGTTAGGTCTATCAGGGTTTTGAAAACCACACAGATACCCAGCAAGCTCTCAGAAACCCCCCAAAATTACTACAAAATATATATATGTATATGTGTCAAAAGGAGTGCTACTGGCCGTGGCTAATTGTAGAAAACATGAAACAAAGACGTCCAGAGCAACAGGCTCAATGCCAGGACCATCCTGCCTCTAATTATAGGGGTAAATAAGGATTTTAATCAGTTAGTGTTAGGACATGCAAACAAGTCATGACTTGTAAGTGTCTCGCAGCCTTATACACTTTGGCCAAAGGGTTAACTAATTTACCCCTTTTCAAGAGATGTATAGGTATTTCACTGTGTATTTTTGTCACATTGGATGTTGCTCTGGACTTTTGTTTCTTGTTCTATCAGGATTTTGGCCAGGGCACTATAGATGGGTACAAAATTACCATAATAAGCCACGGTCCGCAGAAACGCTAGGAAACGTTTCTGGGTTTTGGGAACTGGCCACCCCATGGCTTCTACAATGTTAGGCTTGGGATGCCCCTTGCTTACCCTGTGCCCCAGGTATATGACCTCCGCCATCCTGTTTTGCCCCTGGCCGGCTTTAGTGTAAGCCCAATCCAGGTTGTTACCCAACAACACTAAGCTGGGTAAAATGCAGACATTGCAGATAGCTTGGCCAGCGCCCCACTCAAGGAAAATGCAGGCCATCTGTAGGGATTTGCTGCCCCCATCCGTCAGGGAAACCCTCATCCATTCCCCGGAAAGAAGGTTCTCTGGTCTGACCATATCAGGTTGAACCAAAGAGTGCAGCAGTGCCGGAGTCAAGCTTATTAGTCATCCAGTCTCCAATGATCACCGGTTGGAGCTGCTATATCTGGATGTCTGTGGAACAGAGACCGACTGGGGCAATTTGGGGTGCTGCACCAACTGGGAGAAGGGGGTTGGTTATGTGTCTCTGCGAACTGCATCAGGAACACGGGGAATGGTACTGGGTCGTCTAGGCAGCCTATCCAGGTGATGGCATAGGGGCTGCTGGAGTATGTTGCCTGGCCCCTGCAACCTGGGGCCAGACAGGGGCAGTCGCACTTCATGTGCCCAGTCTGGTTACACCCAAAATCAGGTGCAGGTAGGCACTGTGGCGGCCACCAGGAGCTCGTGCCGGTTCAGGCTGTTGAATCGTTAAGGCGTAAGGGGCACCATGGGCCGGGTGATCACGAAGTCGTCTGCAAAGAGGGCCGCTTGTCTCGTGCTGGATGCTTGCAGTCGGTGATCCCCTCCCGCACCTCGGGTAAGCAGTTTAACATGAACTGTTCCTTGATCAAGTCATGGAGGGTCTTAAAGATGGTCATCGCATACCCAGCAATCCACGGTTTATACTGGTGCTCAAGTCGGGACACGTGTCCTGGGACCCTTTGTTCAGAGCTCTGAACTGGGCCCGGTATGTCTCTGGTGTAATTGCATATCTGGCCAAGAGAACCGCCTTTACAACTAGGCAGTCGTCATTTGCATCCTCCCGGTCAATCTCCTGGTGCACCACAGCTGCTTTGCCACATAGCTGAGGGACCAGGTATTTGACCTAGTCATCCTCTGGTAGTTGGTGCATATCGCAATGGTTCTTAAAGGACTGTAGATACCCGTCAATGTTGTCAGTTTCCTCGCAAAACTTGGCAAAGCTGCCAGAGGGGAGTCGGAGTGTCCTCTGTCCCTGGACTCCCAACTTCGCGGATGATCGGGACTTTGATCGTGGAGGTGTCTTGGTGTCCAGGAGCTGTAGCATGGTGACTCGCTCAACAGTGGTGGCACTGCTTCCCAGGTACTCCAGTGCACGCCTAACAACCGCCAGTATACAAATCTCCACTGTGGGTAGACGGAGTATCCACTGACTCATCACTCAAGCTGGCGGACAATTCTCGTAGTTCGGAATGGCCGGCAACAGTCTTGGGACTGCCCAGCGCCTCCACTCAAACCACTGAGCTCCAACCGTCGGCAACCAACTGTTTTTTCACGGTTCTCAGTGGTTATTCCACGCTCTCAGGGTGAGAGCCGGTCCTTCTCTCAGGACCGATACTTGTCCGTCACCCTTGTAGTCATCTGTAAGTCGACTAAACTACTGTACAGGGAATGGTAAGGGGTGTGGGTCCGAGCACTGAAGCGTATGTAACTGTGGTCTTGAAAATTTAAACCGTACTCAGGACAGATATTCCTGGAAGAATAATCGGTGCCGAGCTTTGCGATCCCGCCGCTGCCACCAGAAAAAAGCCTACCACCTATCGTCACAGGGTAATATGTATGAAACAGACATTCTTTGTAGCACTGATTTTACTATTGTAACTGTTAGCAGGTGCGATTGAATTTTTTCTCTATCAGCACTGCATAACAAAATAATTGTAACCTCTGCAGGGCAGGGGCTCAAGGCTGAAAAGATTAGATCTACAGCGCTGTGTCCACTCAATGAGAGAGATATAATTCATTCTAAATACATGGATAAAATACATACATTAATGACAATTGTTTTAATTTAAATATTTGAAAAAGAGTTTGAGTGATCTCTGCTGAAGACCATCCTGTTACTCTGGAAGCCAAGAATTTGAAAAAGAACATGTTTACATTGTATTGCACTTGCAAAAGAAAATAATACTTGATGCCTTGGGAAGAATATCATCACTAGATTTCCAGGTCACGCAAAACTTGGAAAATGCAAAAATGTTTCAGCAAGGCTTGCTGTAAGTCATTTACTATTGAATCCAATGTCAAGTCAACCAATAATTACTTTGTTTGGATTAAAACAAAAAGTATGCTTCAGGCATGTTTAAACTAAAATAATACTCTTTACACATTACTTAGTCTGAAACAGAAAAGATTAGTATAGACACCTCAGTAAACCAAATATTCTTTTGTAGAATAAATTGCTGTCCCTGTGACCTCATTGGGGTGCAAGATTATAGCCGTGTGAGCACTATGTTCACCGAGGCTCATTTACGGTCAGCCGGCAGAAGTATGTGCGTGGTTATTTATGTCATTGCTATTCATTATGTGTGTCCGGTAGATGGTGCACTGAAAATCTTCACCTATGATACCTCAGTACTCCGCAAAACTCTGATAAATGCCAGGAACTTACACTTCGTTTCTCGCAGTAATAGCGAGAGTAAGTCTTGCTACATCTGTACATCTGTTCTCAGACCAAAAATAATTGCCTCAAATAAATGAAATAACTAGCAAGGGTAACTGTGGCGAAAATGGGGGTACCCAGCGCATTAATAAAGGCAGTGTGCTCAGCTGGTTACCCCTATTTCGTATTGGGGATGAAGGGGTTAATTTTTCATGCACTGCACAGGTCTTATTTTTCCCTCTGTCCCTTGTTGTCCCCATTTTGCAGGATTGTATGTGCTTGCAGTATAGTACATCCCAAGCGCACACATATGAAAAGTATAATTGTGAAATAAGGGGAACATGTATGATCAATAAAGTGTATTTTTGCTGCAGGTTTTAAAAGAGACAAGCAGTAGGAAGGTTTTTTTTTCTCAGAGCTATAATTTAATCCCATCTCTTGCAAAACAGATGCCATTATCTCTAGGTTCTATCAGCCCCATACAACACATCTTGTACTTTTAGTGGGTCATAAGGGATAACCCATTAGTTTGGCTACGCCCCTGCTGTCTGCACTGCATGAGCGCCTGCAGCCGTGTTCCCTGGTCTGCAGTGAGCTGCAGGGGGAAAGACAGGGGGGGGGGAGGGAGCGAGACGGGGGCACGGCCATGATGTCCCCTGGCAGGTTCATTGGCTGACCGGCGGGGGGGTGTGGCCTAGTGCTCCGTCGTTTGTACTGATCACAATTTTCCAGTCTGCTGGAAAAACTGACGGCGCAGCATGGCGACCACCCCTTGCAATGGGCCCGGCCCCGTTGAGGGGCGGCTCTCGTCTCTGCAGTGCCCGCCACAGCGGTTGCTGCAGCAACCAGCGGGGACCAAGCCTTAAGCACTCTTTGAAGATCTGCGCAGACCCAGGAAGAGTCTTGAACTGTCATATAACCAATATATTGTATTTTTTTTTTTAAACACAAAGTAACCATGTTAACACCTGAAGCACCAGATTGATTAAAAGACCTAATATCTCATGATATGACGTAGCTTTTATGATTTATTTTATTTTGCCCATTTTTTCAAGAGGGAGTGTGCAAACACATGATCTCTAGAAAAATAAAATTTTTTACAAAATCTATAATTATTCAATATTTTACTTTTGATGGCTTCAATGATGTCTAAGCATCAGAACATGTGGGTAAAATAGGAATGCATTTGTTGAATAAAAACAATCGTTTATTTAGAATTCGCTCTCAATACTTACATCAAAAGCAGCTAAAATGTTATAATGCAAGGCAAGGATAAGCTCATAATGTATTCCACCTCCTTGTAAATAAATATGTTGGACTTTATGCAGCTTGTGATGGCTGAAAGCAAGTAACTGGCAGCTACAAAGCCTGCTCCAGGCATAAAAGGCTGCCTCCTTGATACCAATTAAATGGACTTCGATACCAGCATTTCATATTTCAGCTGAGATTACCCAGAATGTGAGAAGAATTAATTTAAAAAAAAAAAAGATATTTTTA